>NC_138168.1:71399642-71424967 GCF_964165515.1 Mesoplodon bidens | reverse complement strand
TGATATTTAATTAGTAAATAAATATAATTTCTTCAGTAAACCATTTATAAAAGATGGAATATAATTCAGAGATCTGGTGATAGCACCATGTCACAGCTCTGGATTTCAGTGTTACTTTTTATAATTTATATCCCATTAATATCTTATGCAAATAGGCAGCTACAACTTAGTGATTTTTTCTAAGAAATGAGCATTATGTGATTGTAATTTTTAGTTTATACAAATTTCAGAGCTATTTTCAAGTAATCTTGTCAAAGAATAAGGCATTAAATAATATTTAAATAGAAAATGATTTTCTACCGATTTTTATATTTTAATACAGTCAATTAATAATGTTTCTTTAGTGCAATTTTCCAAAGAAATATAGATATACACATAGACATAGACAAAAATGATGGAGATGGAGACATAGACAAAGATATGAACATAGATGAATATATTAGTTATCTATTGCTGTGTAATGAATAACCTCAAAACTTAGTAGCTTAAAACAAGTGTTGTCTCACAGTTTCTATAGGTCAGGAAATTTGAAGCAGCTTGGCTGGTGGTTCTGTCTAAGTATCTCTCATGAGGTTGTACTCAAGATACTGGCCAGGCCTGCAGTCATCTGAAGTCTTTGACTGGGTGGAGTTTCCATATCCAAGATGGGTTTCTCACATATTTGGTCAAGTTCATGCTGGCTATTGATGAAAGGCCTAATTTCCTCACCACATAGAGCTCTTAATCTGACTCTTTAGGTGTCCCTACCATTTGGCAGCTGATTTCTCTCAAAATGAGTGATCCATCCCTAATTTCATTCTGGAATGCAGCTAAACAAAACAAGGAAACACACACACATGAACTCCTACCAAATACCGCTTGGGGTTTGAATCAACCTGTATGCCTAGAGAGGTGAAAAGAAATAGGCACAGCCTTTCTATCAGGGATGGGCCAAGTTGTCCACCAATTCTGTGACTGAATCTGCCATCTACCAATAAAACCACAGGGCCTTAACTCCAAAGAAATATTTTAAGATCTGGTTTTCAGTGAGGAAACAGGGACACAGGCTGCCACCTGGAGACAATCAAAAATAGAAAATAAACATACACACACACACACGGGAAGCACAAGAAGGTACAAAGTGAGGAGAGAGAAAATATATAATAAAACCAAACAAAGCAAAAAGCTTCCTAAAAATGAATCTGAAAATGAAATCGCAGTATACAAATAGCCATTAGCAGATATCCAAAGCTGAGAAAGCCAAGAGAACCAACAACCAGAAGATGAATTTTGTCCAAGTGAAAACTTTTTAGAGCAATTTGACAAAGATTAACGTGTATTTGGGTGTATATAGAAGATTGAACACTTATGTGTATTTAAGTTCCATCTCAAATCCCCATGTATGCTAGAGTAAGTGGGGACTTTAAAGCATAAAATCATATAGATGGTAATAACAACCTAACCAGAATCCAGAAGATCACAAAACTTTGCCTTTAGAATTATCTTCAGTGTCTTCTTTACATTCCAGATATGACAAAAAAATAGTTGATGAAACGATCTCCAAGTTTCAAGCAACCACTAACAGTGAAGGAAATGTACTACATAGGAGGTCACTGAAATATACTAGGACAATCTCTAACTGCTGCTCAGCTAAACAGAACAGGGCTGTCTCAAGCAAATGTGGAACAAAGAAAAGTTCCTATAAGAATATAGTTTAGATATTTTCTTGCTGGAATAAGTCTTCTTGCCTAAAATTAAACCTAAATCATCTCTTTTTATTCTATCTAATATCTGTTTATAGTCTCCCAAGGCTATTGGTAAACTGAAATGCCATAGAGTGAATCAGAATTATAATGGTTATCTGTGAGTGTTTTGTTATGATTTGTCCATTTATTCTTGTTTCATAGTAAAGTGGCCAATTATACTTTTTCACACATTTCCCTCTTTAGACTACAATAAATTATTATCACTCCTGTGAGAAAAAACAGCTCATATATATGATTACTAATTTCTTCCCTATGTCAAGTGACAGTGTCTTCATCTTTGGTTATTTTTTTCAGAATTATTCTCAGAGGATTGTCACCTTCAAGATCATTTAACAATCATTTCCAAATAAAGAGTCATTTTAAAAATCGGAATCGCAGTTTTCCAGAAGTTACAGATTGTGCATCATAGTTTTTGTTTTTGAAACAGAGCAGCTGGCTCGGTGTATGTGTGTTTTGCTGGTGAAGAATGGTCTTTCTTTTAACAAAATTAGAAATATGAGATGTTAAGAGCTTTTTTAAAATAAAAATATATCTTTAAAAAATCAATTCCATACACATAAAAAATATCAGTGTTAGGGTGAGAGATGCTTCCATAGTAAGCTGACAGAGAAAGAAAGGAGAGTGTGAAAAAAGGGGGGTGTCAAGGGATCAGGCAGACATGAGCCAGTTCTCTTAAACATCAGTTCTTAGAATTTTTAAAGTCTGCATTATCCAGGTCTTAAGGTATACTCTGGAGATTGTGACCAGCACTGCAAACCGAGATACTGAAGAGAAGACAATCATGAAACCCTTAAGGGTAAATATATGTGCCATAGTTATAATAAAATTTATCCTGTAAAGTTGTTCTGAAGGCACAAAATGTACCTTGCACAGGACCTGGATTGTGGTGTGTACTCCTTGAATGAATGTCTATACCTTCTTCTTAAAGGTGCAAATAAAAATAAAAGGGATGAAATAATGATATCAAATAGACAATATTTAATGATATATGCTCTGTATCTGGGTTTTCGATGTCGGATAGAAAATTTTTAGCATTATTCAGATGTGCGACTTTCAAGGCCAGTGTATAGTCTTTAAATAATCAGCAGGGAAATCTCTCCTATAAAAGGGTCAAGGTAAGTGGAATGACATAGTCCTGAAAGCAAATTTGCTATGGTCAGTGTCAGATTCAGGGCAGTTTTAATAGGAGAAAATATTTAAAGAAGAGAGATACCTTTAAAATCAATCTCATTGATGAATTTACTAATAATGTGAAACATATTTGAACACTAATACCTAAATTTTAAAATACAAATTAACCTCTCGATTTGGAAGCTAGGTTATATTGAACAAGTGGGTTTTATGTTTTTGGATTAAAATGTCTATCTATTTTACCAGATTGACTATAAAGTTTTCAGACCCTTTTCCCCTAAAGCTCAAATATACAATCAATTCCTTCCTCTTTGGCATCAACATTATGTGTTGTTGATATTTTAGTGTAACTCCTATCATATTCCAAATAGATTGTTTCCACGTTTTTCTCCCTTAATATGCTGTAAGCTCTTTGAGTCTATTTTGATTATCTTTGTATCCTTACTACATAGGCCCATAATTGGAAAGTCAAATGTCTTAAAATAAATGACCAAAATCATGTGTCAAAGAAAATTGATATCCCCAATTTTGTTTTCCATAACTGATTCATTAGTTTAAAGATTCCAGTATCAGGCACTCAGCTCTTTCAGGATTAGCTGAATTAAAAAGTACATGTTATACCTATCAATGTGAGATTATATGTCTAAAATAAAACTATTTTCTCTCAATCAACTAAGAGGTGTAAAATCTCTCCCAATTGAAACAAGTTTAGAAAAAAGAACCTCAACTTGGATTTAAAGCTGCTTTGAGTGCAAAAGTAAATTACATAATTAATTTTTCCTAAATCTTCCTCTGATAATGATGTTTTGGTTTTTATTTTTTCCGGGTACGCGGGCCTCTCACTGCTGTGGCCTCTTCCGTTGCGGAGCACAGGCTCCGGACGCGTAGGCTTAGCAGCCATGGCTCACGGGCCTAGCTGCTCCACGGCATGTGGAATCCTCCTGGACTGGGGCGTGAACCCGTGTCCCCTGCATCGGCAGGCGGACTTTCAACCACTGCGCCACCAGGGAAGCCCTGATAATGATGTTTTAAAGCAATCTATTGGACTATATGTGTATATAAGATTGTTACTATGGTTTAATTACCATATGTTTCTCTGTTTTATAAGACAGTAAATGTAATACATAGGTTAAGAAAAAGGCAATGGGATATAGCAGACAAATTGCTGTGTTTGAGGACATACAGAGTCTGCTATATGACTTGGGAAAATGTCTTGTTTGATTATATTTCTCTCCTTATCTTGAGAAGTAGAGTCAAACTAAAGAAGGATGCTATGAGGATTGAACCAAAATATGTACTAAAGTTGTTTGGTATGTTGTAGGATTCTGAAATTTTTATTTATTTTTTCCTAACCTACATTAAACTTTAGCTTGAAATTGTACCAAGAGAATTAAACCTATGTGTTACTTTGTAATCATATATAGATATATCCATGTATCAGTATGGCATTTTTATCTAGAGACCTCTTAAATGTTCAACCATAAAAGCCAAGGTAAAAGCAGAGAGCTAGATTAAGGTCAGCTGATGGCAACACACATAAAATGGGAATTGTTAAGAGAGATCCTGTTGTCGTCCTAGTGTTCATTTTTTTTCTGTTAAACAATGATTGTATGCTAAAAAGTAATAAAATTACTTCTGTATATGCAACTTTTCCCCTTAGAGCCAAACACTCCATGCCTAGGATAGCCAGAATTATTTTCCAATAAATTACGTACCTTACCTGTTCATAGCTTTTTTAGTAAATCAAATTCTTTGAGGTAAAGATTACATACACATATGGACCAATTTTAAGTACGCAGTTCCATTTTCTACTTCATTTACTTATGCTGCATCTTTTTACTTCCCTTCTCTACTTACTTTGGGTTTAGTTGTTCTTTTTTTTTTTGTTTCTTAAAGTGATAGCTTAAGGCTTACTTTTAGATATGTCTTATTTTCTGGCATATACATTTAACACTATAAGTTTTCTTCTACACTAAGCTTTAGCTGAAATCCACAAATTTTTACATAAAGTATTTTTATTGCCATTTGAGCAAAAGATATTCTAATGTGTCTTGTGGTTTCATTTTTGATTGAAAAGCAATTTAGAAGTTTGTATAGCTTATTTTCTAAATATTTGGAGATTTCTCTGATATCTTTCACTTGTTTAACTGTTGTGAAGATTAAACATATTCCATATCATTTTAGTCATTTTATTCTTATCAAAACTTGTTTCATTGCCCCATATATAGTCTTTCTTGGTGAACCTTCCCTTTTATACTTGGAAAAAAATGTGGATTTTTCTATTGTTTGTTGGAGTGTTCTATAAATATCAGTTAGGTCAAGTTAGTTCATATTATTGTTCAGTTCTCCCATATTTTTAGATTTTTTGTCTACTAATTTCATGCAATTCCATCTTTCTATCAGAAAGGAATGTTGACATCACCAGTTCTGATTGTGGATTCGTCTTTTTCTCCTTTTAGTTCTGTCACGTTTTGCTTTGAGTAAAATGAAGCTTTGTTATTAAGCGTAAAAACACTTGGAATTTTTATGTCCTTGGTGAATTGTTCCTTTTGTCTTTATTACATATCTCTTGTCGACCCTAATAATATTCTTCATTTGAAATCTGCTTTGTTGTTAGTATAGAGGCTCAAACCTTGCTGTCATTATCAACAGATTGGGATTGTCAAGTAAAAGAGCTGGCTTAAATGCTTAACTAAAGAATTTATATCTAATTTGGCTGGCACTTGAGAACTATGAGTAATTTAATGATGTTCTCAGCACTTTCTATTGAATGTATGCACCAAGGTAACACAGGAGAACTGTAATAAATTAAATATTTATCTTTGCCTAGTGGGTGAAAACACAATTTACGGAGTGTGACAGATACGATATATTACTTGCTGCACATCTGCTTTGAAAAATATATTTAACCACTTTAAGGTTTAGGATTTTTTTAGTATTATTTTTTTATGATGGAATAGTCATATTATAAAAAGTTATCTATAATTTATGTGTATGGTCTAAAATATTACTACAAAGCAAACACGTTATTTACTAAATTCTGGTTTAAGAAATAGAACAATCCCAGTATCAATATCCTCTTCCCTGAGGTAACTGCAAGCCTAAATTTTGTGCTTATCCTTACTTTGTAGTATTACCGCTTATGTATGCTCTTCTTTCTTTTTATAAATTTATTTATTTTTGGCTCTGTTGGGTCTTTGTTGCTGTGTGTTGGCTTTCTTTAGCTGCGGCAAGCAGGGACTACTCTTGGTGCACAGCATGGGCTGTAGGCACGCAGGCTTCGGTAGTTGTAGCTTGCGGGCTGTAGAGCGCAGGCTCAGTAGTTGTGGCTCACTGGTTTAGTTGCTCCACGGCACGTGGGATCTTCCTGGACCAGGGCTCAGACCCGTGTCCCCTGCCTTGGCAGGAGGATACTTAACCACTGTGCCACCAGGGAAGCACCTGCACTTTTAATATATAGTTTAATCATATGATTTAATTATCCATTTTGGACTTCACATGAAAAGAACCATCTTATCCCTATATCTAGCAATCTATTGATCTATACATGCTAACCTTTTGTGATTTACTTTTTTCTATTCTCTTTGTGAAATATGTCCAGATTGTTATGTGTAGCTTTAATTCATTAATTTTCACTCTCATGTAGAATATTTTTTTTGCCTGAATCTGCTATAGATTTTTAATTCAATTTCTATTGAGTGGTAATATTTGTGTTATTTGTAATTTTATATATTATAAACTGCTCATATGTCCATCCTGGGATGAAAGTATTTCTCAATAGTATAGAGCTGGAAATGAAATTTTAGGTTATAGAGTTTTCAAGTATTCAATATTACTACAAAATATTACTATAAAAGTTGCCCCAATTTACACCATCATTAGCAAAGTTGAGTGTTGAACTTTTCTACCAATTGTTAGTATTGGCAGGCTTTCTCCATTTTTGCAGATCAGAGTGAGGGTGCGAAGGGTATAAATTTTGATCTAATCATGGTTTTAAATTTTATTTTCCTATTAGTTTATTAGTTTTTTTCTTTATTGACTTTTTTATTAACTTTTTTATGCATTCAAGATAATAATATTTTTCTTTGGATATGTTGCAAATATATAATCTTCACCTAGTTTTTAGCTTGTACAATTTCTTTATGGTATGTTAACAAAGTTACTTTCTTAATTTAACAACTTTTTTTATGTTACATGCTTTTATTTTTTTCCAAGAAATCTTTTCCTATCTCAAGATCTTAAAAGTGATCTTCTGTATTAAAATTTTAAGAAAATTGTCATTCATATTTATATTCATATTTATATCCTTTATATTTATATCATTCATATTTATATCCTTAACCCAGTGGTTCTCAACTGGGGGTCATTTCGCCCCCCAGGAGACACTTGCAAATGTCTGGGGACAGTTTGGTTATAATAGTTCTACTGGCATCTATTGGATGGAGGCCAGGGATGTTGCTAAACATTCTAAAATGCACAAAGCAGCCCTCCACAACAAAGAAATATTTGACCAAAAAGGTCAACAGTGCTGCTATTAAGAAACCTTGCCTTAATCTACTGGAAACTATTTTTTAATGACCTACTGCAGGAATCTTTTAATTTTGAGACTATCTGTACAAATTATATATTGTTCCATTTACTTTCATGGCCTTTCATGTGCTATTAGTGACATTTCTCATTATCTATATACAGGTCTTAATTATATATAATATTTTTGCTTTTATTCCTGGGTACCTTATAATTTGTGATTCTATTTGAATTATCTTTTTCTAAAATTATAATATCTAACTATATGTTCATATATAGAAATGCAGTTGATCTTATATTTGGCAACTGTCTAGTAAATTGATCTTAAATATTGCAACATTGCTAAATATTTGTTTTTAATAATTTTTCTTTAGATTACTTACAGGCTTTTATGTGGTTAATCATATTATCTATAAACAATGAGAGCTTTATTTCTTATATTTGCAATTTTGTTTTATTCATTTATGATTTTTAAAATATATGTTTACTTAATGTAGCTGCCTAGGACATCTTGGAAATGCTAAATAGGATTAGTGAGAACAGTATATTTTTCCTATTTGTAATTTTAAAGGAAATTGCTTTTATGTTTCACTATTAAGATGTTAGCTATAGGCTTTGTTTTGTAGCTAGAGTTTATCTGTTTGAAAAAATTGTTTTCTGTTGTTAGTTTGATTAGAGTTTTTATCTTTGATGGATATTTGATTCTATTAAATGACTTTTTATTTCATCTGTGAAATGAAATATAAAAGTAGCACAAATGTACAGAGGTATTCCCATGATTATGTAAGGTGATCAATGTTAAGTACTTAGGATAATGCCTAGTAATTAATATTAGTTATAATAAATGTAGTAATTGCAATGGTGGTGAATGATAATTGCTCTTGAGATCATCCATTAATTTGATTTTTTTAAAATTTAGCCTTTGATCATTTGCACAGGATGTTTTCATGGATGAATATCTCAATCTGAGGAAATAGCCCACCTTTGTCAATTACAAATATCTTTTTTAATTTGGAGGAAAAAGACTTTTAAACCTGTTGTTATTAGAGGTTGTATTATATTATTTCATTGCAAATAATAAAGGATTGTTTGCCATGATTTCCCTCAGCCATCTGTGCTCCATACCCACTCCCTTAACTGGCAAACTGTACTCATGCTTCACCAAACTATCCTGGTAGTCATCTCCTCTGTGAACTTATTTGTAACTCTGCTTCAGGCAAAGTTGATGTTCTGTTCTCTGTGCTCCCAAGACTACCTGATTAATCAAATGAGACCACAGAAATCATAGATCTTGCCAATAACAAAACTGCTAATGATTCAAAGGATATAGGTAAACATTAGTCACAAATGAAGCATTCTTTTTTTTTTTTTTTTTTTGCGGTACGCGGGCCTCTCACTGTTGTGGCCTCTCCCGTTGCGGAGCACAGGCTCCGGACGTGCAGGCTCAGCGGCCATGGCTCACGGGACCAGCCACTCCGCGGCATGTGGGATCTTCCCGGACCGGGGCACGAACCCGTGTCCCCTGCATCGGCAGGCGGACTCTCAACCACTGCACCACCAGGGAAGCCTGAAGCATTCTTTCCTTTGAAGAGTGTAAAGTGGTCATACACAGCTCTCTAGAAATATCCTTTCTGTTATGCATTAGGCACATTTTGGTTTTAGAATAACAGACATATTGAGAATTTGTGTAATGGAATTATTATTCTGCTGTTTCAGTGTTTTTACTGTCAACTACATAGACAGAAGATTGTTTGTATGACTGACTTCTTTATTCAGACTGCTTTACCCCATTTATTCATATTTCAGACTGATTTACAATAAGTGATCTGGACAAACTTGGTATATCCTGCTCAAACCCTTCTATATATAGGAATTCTCTGTTATCTATAGCATTAGCATGTTTACAACTCCTTTTTTTGGCAGAGAGGAATGGGTTCAGGTCATTTATTTATTCATCTAGGCCTCATTTGGGCTTGTAAGTTATAAACCTACCTGCCACGAATACTCTTCTTCCGAGTTTGCAACATAGGTTAGTGGTTGGGAGTATTGGTTTTGTCGTCAGATAATCTTGCATAAGATACAGAAAATGATGACTTTTTAGCAGCATAAAATTAACCCCTCTTGAGCTTCAGTTTCCTCATTAGTAAAATAGATACAATATTTGTCTACCATAGATTTATTTTGATAATCAAATATGAAGTAAATATCTAAGTTATGACTGCATATTAATATAGCACTGGTCACACACAACTGTACTTACTTATTTGTATGTCTCGCTACCTTCTCCTTAACTTAGTAGTGAGTTTTACAAAGAAGAGAAACACAGCATCTTCTTGTTAACCACAGGTACAATGCCTATTAAAATATAAGGTATCTTACTGTCTAAATGGAAGGAGATTTGTTTTGTCTCAATTTTAAACTTTCAACACAAGAAACTTTTGTTATTGTGAAATTGATAGTTATTTTGCAGTGTATTTTAAATACATTCTTGTTCTGCTACAAAGATTTAAAATATTACATGAGACAATTGAAGTTCTTTGTTGAATACATATTTCCCAATGCTTTTTAAAAAAAGATAGATTCCTTAGGTTGAAAATATACACGTGAATTTTTATCTTCTTTTTTTAAATTTTTATTTATTTTTATTAGTTTCTGCTTTATAGCAAAGTGAATCAGTTATACATATACATCTGTTCCCATATCCCTTCCCTCTTGCATCTCCCTCCCTCCCACCCTCCCTATCCCAAGCCTCCAGGCGGTCACAAAGCACCGAGCTGATCTCCCTGTGCTATGCGGCCGCTTCCATCTACCTACCTTACATCTGGCAGTGTATATATGTCCATGCCTCTCTCTCGCTTTGTCACAGCTTACCCTTCCCCCTCCCCATATCCTCAAGTCCATTCTCAAGTAGGTCTGTGTCTTTATTCCTGTTTTACCACTAGGTTCTTCATGACTTTATTTTTTCTTAAATTCCATATATATGTGTTAGCATACGGTATTTGTCTTTCTCTTTCTGACTTACTTCACTCTGTATGACAGACTCTAGGTCTATCCACCTCATTACAAATAGCTCAATTTCATTTCTTTTTATAGCTGAGTAATATTCCATTGTATATATGTGCCACATCTTCTTTATCCATTCATCCGATGATGGACACTTAGGTTGTTTCCATCTCCGGGCTATTGTGAAGAGAGCTGCAATGAACATTTTGGTACATGTCTCTTTTTGAATTATAGTTTTCTCAGGGTATATGCCTAGTACTGGGATTGCTGGGTCATATGGTAGTTCTATTTGTAGTTTTTTAAGGAACCTCCATACTGTTCTCCATAGAGGCTGTACCAATTCACATTCCCACCAGCAGTGCAAGAGTGTTCCCTTTTCTCCACACCCTCTCCAGCATTTATTGTTTCTAGATTTTTTGATGATGGCCATTCTGACTGGTGTGAGAGGATATCTCATTGTAGTTTTGATTTGCATTTCTCTAATGATTAAAGATGTTGAGCATTCTTTCATGTGTTTGTTGGCAGTCTGTATATCTTCTTTGGAGAAATGTCTATTTAGGTCTTCTGCCCATTTTTGGATTGGGTTGTTTGTTTTTTTGCTATTGAGCTGCATGAGCTGCTTATAAATTTTGGAGATTAATCCTTTGTCAATTGCTTCATTTGCAAATATTTTCTCCCATTCTGAGGGTTGTCTTTTGGTATTGTTTATGGTTTCCTTTGCTGTGCAAAAGCTTTGAAGTTTCATTGGGTCCCATTTGTTTATTTTTGTTTTTATTTCCATTTCTCTCAGAGGTGGGTCCAAAAGGATCTTGCTGTGATTTATGTCATAGAGTGTTCTGCCTATGTTTTCCTCTAAGAGTTTGATAGTTTCTGTCCTTATATTTAAGTCTTTAATCCATTTTGAGCTTATTTTTGTGTATGGTGTTAGGGAATGATCTAATCTCATACTTTTACATGTCCCTGTCCAGTTTTCCCAGCACCATTTATTGAAGAAGCTGTGTTTTCTCCACTGTACATTCCTGCCTCCTTTATCAAAGATAAGGTGACCATATGTGCGTGGGTTTATCTCTGGGCTTTCTATCCTGTTCCATTGATCTGTCTTTCTGTTTTTGTGCCAGTACCACACTGTCTTGATTACTGTAGCTTTGTAGTATAGTCTGAAGTCAGGGAGCCTGATTCCTCCAGCTCCATTTTTCGTTCTCATGATTGCTTTGGCTATTCGGGGTCTTTTGTTTTTCCAAACAAATTTTGAAATTTTTTGTTCTAGTTCTGTGAAAAATGCCAGTGGTAGTTTGATAAGGATTGCACTGAATCTGTAGATTGCTTTGGGTAGTAGAGTCATTTTCACAATATTGATTCTTCCAATCCAGGAGCATGGTATATCTCTCCATCTATTTGTTTCATCTTTAATTTCTTTCATCAGTGTCTTATAATTTTCTGCATACAGGTCTTTTGTCTCCTTAGGTAGGTTTATTCCTAGATATTTTATTCTTTTTGTTGCAGTGGTAAATGGGAGTGTTTTCTTGATTTCACTTTCAGATTTTTCATCATTAGTGTACAGGAGTGCCAGAGATTTCTGTGCATTAATTTTGTATCCTGCTACTTTACCAAATTCATTGATTAGCTCTAGAAATTTTCTGGTAGCATCTTTAGGATTCTCTATGTATAGTATCATTTCATCTGCAAACAGGACAGCTTTACTTCTTCTATTCCAATTTGGATTCCTTTTATTTCATTTTCTTCTCGGATTGCTGTGGCTAAAACTTCCAAAACTAGGTTGAATAAGAGTGGTGAGAGTGGGCAACCTTGTCTTGTTCCTGATCTTAGTGCAAATGGTTTCAGTTTTTCACCATTGAGGACGATGTTGGTTGTGGGTTTGTGATATATGGCCTTTATTATGTTCAGGAAAGTTCCCTCTATGGCTACTTTCTGTGGGGTTTTTATCATAAATGGGTGTTGAATTTTTGTCAAAAGCTTTCTCTGCATCTATTGACATGATCATATGGTTTTTCTCCTTCAATTTGTTAATATGGTGTATCACATTGATTGATTTGCATATATTGAAGAATCCTTGCATTCCTGGAATAAACCCCACTTGATCATGGTGTATGACCCTTTTAATGTGATGTTGGATTATGTTTGCTAATATTTTGTTGAGGATTTTTGCATCTACGTTCATCAGGGATATTGACCTGTAGTTTTCTTTCTTTGTGACACCCTTGTCTGGTTTTGGTATCAAGGTGATGGTGGCCTCATAAAATGAGTTTGGGATTGTTCCTCGCTCTGGTATATTTTGGAAGAGTTTGATAAGGATAGGTGTTAGCTCTTCTCTAAATGTTTGAGAGAATTTGCCTGTGAAGCCATCTGTTCCTGGGCTTTTGTTTGTTGGAAGGTTTTTAATCACAGTGTCAATTTCAGTGCTTGTGATTGCTGTGTTCATATTTTCTATTTCTTCCTGGTTCAGTCTTGGAAAGTTGTGGATTTCTAAGAATTTTTCCATTTCTTCCTGGTTGTCCATTTTATTGGCATGTTGTTGCTTGTAGTAATCTCTCATGATCCTTTGTATTTCTGCAGTATCTGTTGTTACTTCTCCTTTTTCCTTTCTAATTCTATTGATTTGAGTCTTCTCCCTTTTTTTCTTGATGAGTCTGGCTAATGGTTTATCAATTTTGTTTATCTTCTCAAAGAACCAGCTTTTAGTTTTATTGATCTTTGCTATCGTTTCCTTCATATCTTTTTCATTTATTTCTGATCTGATCTTTAAGATTTCTTTCCTTCTGCTAACTTTGGGGCTTTTTGTTCTTCTTTCTCTAATTGCTTTAGGTGCAGGGTCAGGTTGTTTACTCGAGATGTTTCCTGTTTCTTAAGCTGGGATTGTATTGTTATAAACTTCCCCCTTAGATCTGCTTTTGCTGCATCTCATAGGTTTCGGGTTGCCGTGTCTCCATTGTCATTTGTTTCTAGGTATTTTTTAATTTCCTCTTTGATTTCATCAGTGATCACTTCGTTATTAAGTAGTGTATTGTTTAGCCTCCATGTGTTTGTATTTTTTACAGATCTTTTCCTGTAATTGATATCTAGTCTCATAGCATTGTGGTCAGAAAAGATACTTGGTACAATTTCAATTTTCTTAAATTTAAAGGCTTGATTTGTGACCCAAGATATGATCTACGTTCCATGAACACTTGAGAAAAATGTGTATTCTGTTGTTTTTGAGTGGAATGTCCTATAAATATCAATTAAGTCCATCTTGTTGAATGTATCATTTAAAGCTTGTATTTCCTTATTTATTTTCATTTTGGATGATCTGTCCATTGGTGAAAGTGGGGTATGGAACTCTCCTACTATGAGTGTGTTACTGTCGATTTCCCCTTTTATGGCTGTTAGCATTTGCCTTATGTATTGAGGTGCTCCTATGTTGGGTGCATAAATATTTTCAATTGTTATATCTTCTTCTTGGATCGATCCCTTGATCATTATGTAGTCTCCTTCTTTGTCTCTTCTAATAGTCTTTATTTTAAAGTCTACTTTATCTGATATGAGAATTGCTACTCCAGCTTTCTTTTGATTTCCATTTGCATGGAATATCTTTTTCCATCCCCTTACTTTCAGTTTGTATGTGTCTCTATGTCTGAAGTGGGTCTCTTGTAGACAGCATATATATGGGTCTTGTTTTTGTATCCATTCAGCCACTCTGTGTCTTTTGGTGGGAGCATTTAATCCATTTACATTCAAGGTAATTATTGATATGTATGTTCCTATTCCCATTTTCTTAATTGTTTTGGGTTCGTTATTGTAGGTCTTTTACTTCTGTTGTGTTTCTTGCCTAGAGAAGTTCCTTTAGCATTTGTTGTAAAGCTGGTTTGGTGGTGCTGAACTCTCTCAGCTTTTGCTTCTCTGTAAAGGTTTTAATTTCTCCATCACGTCTCAATGAGATCCTTGCTGGGTAGTGTAATCTTGGTTGCAGGTTTTTCTCCTTCATCACTTTAAATATGTCCTGCCACTCCCTTCTGGCTTGCAGAGTTTCTGCTGAGAGATCAGCTGTTAACCTGATGGGGATTCCCTTGTGTGTTATTTGTTGTTTTTCCCTTGGTGCTTTAAATATGTTTTCTTTGTGTTTAATTTTTGACAGTTTGATTAATATGTGTCTCGGCGTATTTCTCCTTGGATTTTTTCTGTATGGGAGTCTCTGTGCCTCCTGGACTTGATTAACTATTTCCTTTCCCATATTAGGGAAGTTTTCAACTATAATCTCTTCAAATATTTTCTCAGTCCCTTTCTTTTTCTCTTCTTCTTCTGGAACCCCTATAATTCGAATGTTGGTGCATTTAATGTTGTCCCAGAGGTCTCTGAGACTGTCCTCAGTTTTTTTCATTCTTTTTTCTTTATTCTGCTCTGCAGTAGTTATTTCCACTATTTTATCTTCCACCTCACTTATCCGTTCTTCTGCCTCAGTTATTCTGCTATTGATCCCATCTAGAGTATTTTTCATTTCATTTATTGTGTTTCAAATCGTTGCTTGATTCATCTTTAGTTCTTCTAGGTCCTTGTAAACTGTTTCTTGCATTTTGTCTATTCTATTTCCAAGATTTTGGATCATCTTTACTATCATTATTCTGAATTCTTTTTCAGGTAGACTGCCTATTTCCTCTTCATTTCTTAGGTCTGGTGGGTTTTTATGTTGCTCCTTCACCTGCTCTGTGTTTTTATGTCTTCTCATTTTGCTTATCTTACTGTGTTTGGGGTCTCTTATTTGCAGGCTGCAGGTTCGTAGTTCCCGTTGTTTTTGGTGTCTGTCCCCAGTGGCTAAGGTTGTTTCAGTGGGTTGTGTTGGCTTCCTGTTGGAGGGGACTGATGCCTGTGTTCTGGTGGATGAGGCTTGATCTTGTCTTTCTGATGGACAGGTCCACATCTGGTGGTGTGTTTTGGGGTGTCTGTGGCCTTATTATGTTTTTAGGCAGCCTCTCTGCTAATGGGTGGGATTGTGTTCCTGTCTTGCTAGTTGCTTGGCATAGTGTGTCCAGCACTGTAGCTTGCTGGTCATTGAGTGAAGCTGGGTGCTGGTGTTGAGATGGAGATCTCTGAGAGATTTTTGCCGTTTGATATTATGTGGAGTTAGGAGGTCTCTTGTGGACCAGTGTCCTGAAGTTGGGTCTCCCACCTCAGAGGCACAGCACTGACTCCTGGCTGCAGCACCAAGATCCTTTCATACACCTGGCTCAGAATAAAAGGGAGAAAAATTAGAAAGAAAGAATTAGTAGAAGAAGAAAGAAAGAAAGAAAGAAAGAAAGAAAGAAAAAGGAGGGAGGGAGGGAGGAAGGAGTGAAGATAGGAAAGAGAGAAGATGAAGTAAATAGAACAAAGGATAAAACATAATAGCATTATTAAAGTAAAAAAATAATTATTAAAAAAATTAAAAAAAAAAAAACGTACGGATAGAACCCTGGGACAAATAGTGGAAGCAAAGCTATACAGACAAAATTTCACACAGAAACATACACATGCACATTCACAAAAAGAGAAAAAAGGGAAAAAATCGTAAATCTTGCTCTCAAAGTCCACCTCCTCAATTTGGGATAATTCGCTGTCTCTTCATGTATTCCACAGATGCAGGGTACTTCAAGTTGATTGTGGAGCTTTAATCCGCTGCTCCTGAGACTGCTGGGAGAGATTTCCCTGTCTCTTCTTTATTCTCACAGGTCCTGTGTCTCAGCTTTGGATTTGGCCCCGCCTCTGCATGTAGGTCGCAGGAGGGCGTCTGGTCTTCGCTCAGATAGGACGGTTGCTGCTTCGGGGACTCTGGCTCAGTCAGGCCTGGGGGAGGGAGGGGTACTGAGTGCGGGACGAGCCTGCGGCGGAAGAGGCCGGCGCGATGTTGCACCAGCCCGAGGCGCGCTGTGCTCTCTCCCTGGGAAGCCGTCTCTGGATCCCGTGACCCCAGAAGTGGCGGGCTGCACAGGCTCCCCGGAAAGGGGGCGTGGACAGTGACCTGCGCTCGCACACAGGCCTCTTGGTGGCGGCGGCAGCAGCCCCAGCGTCCCACGCCCGTCTCCGGGGTCCGCGCCTCTAGCCGCGGTTCGCGCCCGTCTCTGGAGCTCCTTTAAGCAGCGCACCTGGAAACAAAGAGGGAAGAAAAAGTCTCTTGCCTCTTCGGCAGCTCCACACCTTTTCCTGGACTCCCTCCCGGCTAGCCGTGGTGCACTAACCCCTTCAGGCTCTCTTTCCGCCTCCAGCCCCAGTCCTCTCCCCGCCCTCCGACTGAAACCTGAAACCCGAGCCTCAGCTCCCAGCCCCGCCTGCCCTGGCGGCTGAGCAGACAAGCCTCTCGGGCTGGTGAGTGCTGGTCGGCACAGATCCTCTGTGCGGGAATCTCTCCACTTTGCCCTCCGCACCCCTGTGGCTGCGCTCTCCTCCGCGACTCCGCAGCTTTCCCCCTCCGCCACCTGCAGTCTCAGCCCGCGAAGGGGCTTCCTAGTGTGTGGAAACCTTTCCTCCTTCACGGCTCCCTCCCACTGGTGCAGGTCCCGTCCCTATCCTTTTGTCTCTGTTTATTCTTGTTTCTTTTGCCCTACCCAGGTACGTGGGGGAGTTTCTTGCCTTTTGGGAGGTCTGAGGTCTTCTGCCAGCATTCAGTGGGTGTTCTGTAGGAGTTGTTCCACGTGTAGATGAATTTCTATTGTATCTGTGGGGAGGAAGGTGATCTCCGCGTCTTACTCTTCCGCCATCTTCCCTCAGGTCTGAATTTTTATCTTCTGTAAGTGATAATTCAAAATTAATAATGAAGTGTTTTAATGACAAGAGATATATAAATACTTATTATTATGAAGAATCAATTGACAGTAAATGAATCTATTTTAATCTCCATCAGATATATTTACTAAAGTGCAACAATTCCTTGTTAGATATTTAAAATTTCCTGAGTTTTAGCTGGCATTTTTCTTGGTTCACTATTATATTTCTCAGGAATATATGGCATTGAAACTTCAGAGTCTTGGATAAAGGACTATGTAGTAACTTTGAATTATCCAGTATTTATTGAGTCCACTTTGTATCATCCTGTTCATAAGTAATTTTTTAAAAATCATAATTTCTCTCAAAGAAATGCATTGGAAATCTGTTTCTTTATAGGCAGGGGATACAAGAAAAATCTTAAGATTTCCTTGGAAGTCCACAGCTAGTCCCACCCTACCATGGTGATTACTCTCAACAATATTACCAATGATCTATTTAGGAACACATTGAACATTTGCCCATGTCTCTCTTACTTGACTTTCCCCAAGCATTCGATAGAATTATTCAGTACATATTGGGCATGTGCTTATTTCGTCAGTTAAGTCCTAAGAAATAATTCTTATTGCCTGGCATTTAAGTCACCATCTTATCATAGATTTCTTTCTGTTCCTCTGATTGCTCATTTTCAGTGTTCCAGGATCTTTTTATTCCTTCCATGCTTTACAGATTTGAGTTACCCAAAGTTCTATTTTGGCCTACTCCCCTTTCTGACATTCTCGTTTTGTAGTCTCATCCATATCCATGGTTTCAATGACCACATGTGTGCTGACAATTCAAAAACATTTATTTATAGAGACTGCACCAGTCTCTGTCTGAGTTCACACACACACACACACGCACACACACACACATACTTACTGGTATTACCTAGTGTACTTTTCCATTTAATGAGTCACAATCATTCAAATTTAACAGATACGAAATCGATCTCATCATCTCCTCTACCAAAAAAGTCATTCCATCTCAATTTACTATCTTGATAGAAACTAGGGCTATTTACCTAAACTTTTCCCCTCTTCCTGCAATCTAGCTACAATAAATTATCAAATCCTATTTATTTCTAGCCTCCGTCACTGTTTCTAATATCTTCATGTTGGCCCTTGTCATTAACCGTAAGGTATATCAACATCTCCTATCTGATCTTCCTGTCTCTAGCCTCACTTCTCTTCTCTACAATGCTGCCAGGTGAGTATTTCTAAAGTATATATGTATTTATGCTGTTATGTTTATATACATATTTCAATGTTTCTTTTTCACTTTTAGAATAAAAGCTAATACCATTAGTCATTTAAATTATCCCTAGTCAATTAAGCAATTCTCCCCAAGTTGACAGTACATATCCTGACTGACTACTTAGTGAAGACCCTCAGCGTGGCTTAGAATAATTTCTCATTAGGAAGCCACACACTCTTTAACTTCATGACGCCATGTAAAGTAGAATTTTAAACAATGAAAACTGAAATGAATTAATTTTAAAAAATCAGAATTTTAATAATCTGAGAAACAGCACAGAGTAAAGGTACAGATTCTAAGAACTTGAATACCAGATTTGCCTCTTACTACCTGAGTTACCTTGGGCAAGCTACCAAAACTCTTTAAAATTCAGCTTTCACTTCTATAGAGTGGGTATAACACAGCAAGCAAAATGATTCATGAAAGTAATTTGCTAAAAGCCAATTTTTGAAAATACAATTTTCTGAAGAATCAAATTGCTAAAATAATTTAGGAAAAGTCAATTTGCAAAAACACAATTCAAAGAATAGACAATTTAACAAGTGTAATAGGATTATCTATTTCTCATTAATTTTAAGGGATTGAATGTCACTTTATAATTTTCAAATTTAAAGCATTTAGTATCATTCTCAATTTTTATCAGTAATAAAACATACATTACAATTAAATTTGAATTTTAAAATATCTGGGCTCAATCAGATATTAAAATTTCATACCTCTAAGACAGAGCAGTTTGGATATGACAACTAGAAGCAGTTTGCAGGTAAAATAGAAACTGCTGAATGTAGGAAAAGGAAAGAATGATAATATGAATGTAATGATCTGTATGTTTCATACTTAACTTTTGATATAATTTAATTATAAGGAAAAAATAAAGAATTTAAAAATGAATTAAATTTCTAAAAATGATAAGATGAAAAATTTTGGGAAGACTACATAATACAGAGGATTAAAAATCACTATTGACTAAGAATTCCCATAAGAAATAATTATTTATTTTGAAATGATGAAATGTGATATTTATTATAAATAATATTCTTAAATTTAATATTTCAGTATTCAAAAATACCTCAATTGTAATCATATTTCACATTCTTGCTAATGCTATTATATCTCCTGTTAATTCTATTGAAACCATTTTAGTAGACTGATAAATGTTTTAATTTGGCAAATTTGGAAAATTGAGAATCTGCAAATTGATCATTAGATAATTTGATCTTCAGTAACTTGGTCACTTGAATCAAATATTGGAGGCTTTTATATTAGCAATAAATGATAACTTAAAACCATAACAATAATTTCTAATTAATGGGATCATGGTAAGGAAAAATGTGATTATGCATGTAAAATTTTGGCACATTGTATGTAGCTAACGTTAGTAACCATTAATATAGATTTATTATAATTATTTCATTGCCTATTCTTATAATTGTTATTGTTGTTGGTGTTAGCACTGCATAATTTTTATGACACTGCTTCTGCCTAACTTTGTTACTTCATTTGTCACTATTTATTCAATTCTCCAAATTCCATGGAATAAAGTTATACCAGAACAGACCTTCTTGACAGAGTAGGGAACAGCTTTAATGAACCTCGTCATGCAAATGCAAGGCAAATACAACATTCTTGCCTTGCAGAAGTGTTATGTTAGGACCTGTTCTGATGTTCAGTGACAACTTTCTGCTGTCATACCCCAAGGGAAGAGGATAGAACATGTTGCATAAGAAGACAAGGGACTTACTGTGATAGAAGTGATCAAAACCAGACACTCAATGCCTCATGGTGGAAAGCTAAAGGTGGCCCTGGATATGGTTAATTGGAATAAAAGGGGGAAAATGAACATTAATGATCCCAACAAGAACGCAAGCATATGGAAGAACGGTATGAACAGGTATACTGACCTCAACACAAAAACAAGGACTGGCTTGAACTTGCTGATCTGGGCAAACCTTATGTTAAAGCTGGAACTCTAGCGACTCTGACAGAGTGACATGATTTAGAAACAAGGGTCAAGAATGTCGAGAAAGCAAACTGACACATGCCCTGATACCACTTGATTTGTTTATAGGTACTACAATCAGAGAGTTAAAAAAAAAACTATTTTCATTTCATCCTGAGATATCCAAATCATGATAACCAAACAGATGGAATGTTGCATCATTTTCTGTATGTTCACTAAAGGAAACAACTTTTTTCTTGGTTTTTGTAAAACTCTGACAATCATTGCCAGATATAATTTTAGAAAATGACTACTTATCCACTATGAACAGACTATTTGTAACCTTAGTAAACTCATTTATTTAAAGTACATGCTTTTTTTAAGAAAAATATTGTGATTAAAAAGATTCTTCAAAAGACTGCACTTCTTGCAAAAACATTTAAAAGTATTTTTTTCCTTAATCATTTTTTCTAGTGTTTATTTCACAAATACCGTTTTCACCGAGATGCCTCAGTGGATCTAATCACCAGCCCTGATGATATTGAGCTTCTGTTAAAGGCAACACCCCTGGGCCTCTTGCAGCCAGGTGCACATCCTTTAGCTCGCAGGGTGGATTTCATTATTCTTCTCGACAGCTTTCACTCTAATCCTGATTCAATTCCATTTTCTGAATCAGGTGTGTGTACTCATTTACTCTCTTTCTGGATTAGCATCAGTTCTTTCCCAAGACTGTATCTGGTTCCAATTTCTGGTTTGACTTTTATTTGGCTACCACTTTCCTCCTACTTTTGGTTTCAGTGGTTCTGATTACCTGGTCCAACCATCTTTACCTTTTTAATGTGTGAGGGTTTTTTTTGTTTGTTTTTTCTACTTGTTTTGAGAATTCTGATTTCTCCTGGCCTCTGAGATACTTGCTACTGTTTCATCATGTCTCAAAATGATGGTTTAGTAATGATGAAAGTAAAGTTTCTGTCACTGCCTAAAGTGCTGCCTAGTTGGCTGCCAATTGTCGATAAAATCCTGTGTTATTCATTTTCTTATGTTCCACTGTAAGCTCAAATAAGTCAGAGCAAGAAAAAGAAGAAAAAGCAATTTATGTTCACTAGAATAAAAAGCAGCCACTAGATCAGGAAACATCAGGATAAGTATGCCTTTGAGACTGTCTGTGTCGCTCTGACCTTCTGTTCTGGAACTGATGCAACCAACCAGTCAATTTTATGGAGATACAACAATTTGTATTCCAAATTTATTTGACCCATGTCTGAAATTGTAACACTGAGACTACCAATCTCTGTGTGTGTGTGTGTGTGTGTGTGTGCATGTATGTGTTTTCTTAAATGGGAAAAAGAAATAAAGATTTTGTTCTTCTCGAAAAAGGAAGGTAATTTGCCTCTTTCTTACAATGATCTGTTTATAGCTCTTTCTGTGTCTTGTAGCTTGCTTATTCCTTTAACTCCTTTTTACCTCTTCCCTTTTTTTGGAAACTTGTATTTCTTACTTGGTCAAAATTTTTAATATGCTGTCTACCTTCAAGCATGTCTAATTCAAAGACATATCTATTGCTACTTGAAAAGATACACATAAAAAAGGCAGCTTAGAAAATGCAGAGCATTGACTCTTGCTAAGAACTTTGCCTGGTTAAAATAACAATTTTTATGGCTCAGCCTGAGGGTGTTCTGAAATGGGAATATAAATGATAGAGGATTGATTGCTTCTGGCCTGAGGAGAGCTTCATCTCCCCTTGAGACATCTGAAGGGCTCATAATGCACAATATTTCTTCCCTATCATATCAAAAGAAAATAGAAAATCCCTATAGAAATACATAAATAAACCAAGTCAATATGTGAGAAAATACTGTATGTGCTGAAAACAAGATGTTAATAAACTTTAAATTTGAACTTTTATCTTAACCTACAACCTTACAGTTACTAAAGAGAACAATATATAATATAGAAACTCATAATCTCCAGATTTCTACAGGTTGCTCTTGATTTTAAGATTCTTCCCATGTATGAATATATTTTCTGAACGGATTACTATAACTTTGCCTGTTTTTTTTTTTTTTTTTTTTTTTTGCTTACTTACTGCTACTTAGCAAACCACTCCATAACTTTGTGGCTGAAAACATCAATTTATTATTTCTGTTGGATCTGTGTCCACTAGACTTGGTGGGTCATTCGCATTTGAGGCACCTACCCCAGTTAGTGGCTGGATCTGTAGACGACTGAAGGCTCCACTGGATTGTTCATTCTCATGGCTGGCAGCTGATGCTTCCCGTCATCTGGAAGTTCAGCTGGGGTGTTGGCAGGATCAAACACACTTGGCTTATCCACGTGGCTTGGGTTCTTCATGATTTGTCAGTTGAGTTCTGCGAGGAAACATGCCAAGAGCAAGCGTTCCAAGAGATCCAGACTTCTTATGCTCCAGACTTGGAAGTTACACAGGGTCTCTCCCACAGTATTCTGCTGGTCAGAGCAATTCACAGGCCCAGTCCAGATTCAGGATGAGGTGAAAAAGACTCCACCTCCCAATGGGGGTGTTGCAGTCTACTGTGGTCATATTTAATCAGCCACACTGCCCAAACTATTTATATTCCTCACACATGGAACAGATACTCATCTCCCCTCAAGGCCCTTAAACACTCCATGCATTTCAGCATCACGAACAGGCTTGAACTTCTGGAGGAGCTCATCGTCTCAAACACTGAGATAGATGCACTCTACAAGTGGAGTTCCTCAGGTGTAGATCCCTGAGCCAGATTATCCCTGAGTCATCCTTTCTTTTTATGAGAAATGTCTTGTTTTTGTAGTTGAGTAGCTTTTCGGCATGCTTCCTGTTTATAGAAAGTTGAGGAACCAGAAGCTTCTATTCATTTTGAGCTACCTCTGATCTTTTTAGTTTAAGCTGCCAGATAGTGCTTCTGCCAGTACAAGACTCTTAAAATGGTTTTGAGTTTCCCAGGGATATTACTGGGATTCATTCTCCTAGTTAAAAGCCCCTGCCCTAAATCTCGGACATATTTCTGTCTTGGGAGCTAGGGTGCTATAGAAAAATATCCTTAAGTGTTTTAGAGAAACTCAGTCTATGCAAAAAGTTAAGGAGGCACACAGTTAATATCTTTAGGAGACCTTTCATCTGGATAAGAGGATCTGGGGGCACACAATTAAGATGCTTAGAAACCTTTCCATCTTATTTCCGTAGTGTAAGAGGCTTTGCCGTAAACCTTTCTTAGGTTTTAAGAAAAGGTGTTAACGGCCACACCTCCGGTCAGGAATTCATACTAAACCACATTTTACTGGTAGCACCTTATGTTTGATCTTTGCCCTGTAAAACTTAAACTTCTCACAACTTTGTTGGCTAAGGGTAGTCTCATTTATTATGAGGCCGCGAGGCACGCAGCTGGCCGGGGGCGGGGCTTCGATGCTGGGGCTTTGATGATTGGCTCCCGCAGCCTCAGGCGCTGGGCCCTCTGTGCACCTGTTCAGACGCCGAGCGCGCAGAATCTCCTTTCAGACCTCGAGTCCTGAGGTGAGGCGGAGGAGGTGGAAGAGACCGTGGATGGACTGCTCCCTAGGCTGGAAGGGTTTTTCATCCTGACTGACATGATCAGGAGCGATTCTTTGCAGATCTTGGAGGAAAACATCTCACTCCTTAAGGCCAAAGAGATGGAAATCACGGCATATATGCTGAAGGGGACCAGACAGATAAAGGCCTTTGTCAGGATGGCTGGGTACCTCGTCCCCTTCCTGGAAGCCCGGCGGGGTCCTGGAGCTTTCTCACAGGCCCTGGGGAGGTGGCGTGGCTCCACGAGGCTCCCCTTCCTCAGGAACAAACTCTCAGGCCGGCACCCCCGACGAAGGAGCTGCGCGCGCAGTACAGGCCTCAGGACGCCGAGGAGGCAACGCTCCAAACCCGCAGCTGCCATGGGCGTTTGCGAGCTTTGTGGCCCTCCCATCAGGTATGCGGGAAGGTGAAACTCTATGCGAGAGCCGCTTGGGTGTTTTATTGTCGACTGGATTTCTGAATTTCCTCCGTTGCTTCACCTAACAATGCGGGGCTCGGAGGAGCCTTTGGAACCCGTGTGTGTGCCCTGCATTGGCAGGCGGACTCCCAACCACTGCGCCACCAGGCGGTACCTCAGAGATTAGCCGGAGAAGGCATTTTCCGCCAGCGTTTGGCCTGCCTGGTGTCCTAAAGGATGAGGCCTTCAGCTCCAGGCGGTGGCTGGTGGACACCGGGGACTTGGAGTTCCGTTCTTTCGGAAGGGCTTTGCACGGGAATCAAGGGAAACTCGCTGGATGCCACCTGGCTGCTTGGCTCCAGTGTTGGTTGGTTTGTCTGCGAACCTCAGTGCCCACTGGCCCCATGAATCATCTCCATAAAGTTGTCGAGGTTAAAAACAAAAACACCAACACCGCTTCACCCTCCCCACCGAAAAACCCCGAAACCTAACTGCGGGAAGTGGCACAAGGAAGGGGTGGATATTTAAGAGGTTCAGATGGAAGCTGAAGAACATTCCGTGACTTTTTCTCAGATTTCATGCATCAGTGCTGTCATTGAAACCTTTGGCCAGATTCAAGGTAAGAGAAAATTGAGTAACAGGATTCTTGACCATTTTAATCTATCCTTTTACAAAAAAAAACCCTAATAATTAGATAATGAAGTCTTTCATAAGTAAAACAAAAATGTTTCGATTAGCTTATAGAAAATAAAGTGCACGTATAAATTTAAAATAAGAATTCAATAATTCTGAGGAAAGAAAAAAAACCTTTTGCTTTATGTAGTCTGGACTTTTATGAAAGCTTCAGACACTTGCTGACGTAGTGACTCAAATAACAAAAAACAATTTAGCTGTGAATTAGCTTAATGACTTTGGTCGTTAAGCTATACGATAAAGAGAATGTGAAGTAATATTAGGCTAATAAATGGTAGGTGAAAATGCAAATGATGATTG